>NW_022884627.1:0-19582 GCF_011952205.1 Bombus bifarius
AACTCTCTGCCTGCCCATCGTGCCGAGAGGGTTTAGGTGGTCTGTTATTAACCATGTGCACCAGTCCATTATGCACTTAGGTTGGGATAAAACGCTTGAGAAACTGTACGAGTATTATTGGTTCGAAGGAATGGCAAAGTATGTTCGCAAATTCGTAGAGAACTGTCATGCTTGTCGAGTTTCAAAGGCAAGTTCGGGTCGAGTACAAGCCGAATTACACCCCATACCTAAGACCAGCATACCTTGGCACACGGTTCATATGGACATAACGGGCAAACTAAGCGGTAAGAACGATTCGAAGGAGTACGTCATTGTGTTGGTCGACGCCTTCACCAAGTTCGTATACTTGCATCATACCCGTAAGATAGATTCCATTAACACCATTAAAGCGCTTAAGTCCGCTATATTTTTGTTCGGCAGTCCCTGCCGGGTAATAGCGGATCGGGGAAGATGTTTTACGGGCAAAGAATTTCGAGACTTTTGTCTAGATAAATACATTAAACTCCATTTAATTGCGACCGGAGCTAGTAGGGCCAACGGACAGGTAGAGCGTGTTATGAGTACGCTAAAAAACATGTTCACAACAATAGAAACCACTGGGCGGTCCTGGCAGGACGCGATCGGGGAAATACAACTGGCCTTAAATTGTACCACCAACCGCGTGACTAAGTCAAGCCCGTTGGAACTACTAATCGGTAGAACAGCGAGACCCTACGGCTTATCCCTACCCGACAATATCGAAGAAAGAGAAGTAAATATCTCCCATGTAAGACAGCAGGCGATAAAGAATATAGAAGCAAGCGCCAAATACGAGAAAGATAAGTTCGATGAAAACAAAGCGAAAATAACTAGGTTCAACCTTGGCGATTTCGTGTTACGCAAAAACGAGGAAAGGAACCAGACGAAGTTAGATTCGAAATTCAGGGGTCCGTTCGAGATAGCAGAGATTTTGGAAGGAGATAGGTATACCTTAAAAACTCTAGACGGAAAACGATCATATAAGGACAGACATGACAGACTGAGAAAGATGCCGGAAGGCTGCGTCCCTGCTGAGTTGGACGTCTGCGGTGATGACGACGACGGTGATAATATCGATGCAAGTACACCGACCTCAGAGGATCACTAACACTGCGTTGTAGTTGTAGTATATATCCACAGTGACGTTTTGCACATACGCAATATATCCACTGTGATGTCTCATATATCTGTAATATATCCACAGTGACGTTTTGCACATACGCAATATATCCACTGTGATGTCTCATATATCTGTAATATATCCACAGTGACATTTTGCACATACGCAATATATCCACTGTGATGTCTCATACATCTGTAATATATCCACAGTGACGTTTTGCACATACGCAATATATCCACTGTGATGTCTCATATATCTGTAATATATCCACAGTGACGTTTTGCACATACGCGATATATCCACTGTGATGCCTCATACATCTGTAACATACCCACAGTGATACACCCAACGCAGTAACATGATCCAACAAACTGAGACTCTTCGGTGTACGAAATCGAAATGATCTGCCGTGTCATTACGGTCTGACTGGTAACTCACAGAACGCAACTAGCTCTTTAAACACAAATTATAGCGCTACTAATTCGAGCCCTCTTTCATTTCCTTGCATGTCAAACCTCCGAACAAAACCTCGTTGTTGAAATGGACCCTTGACTTTCTTGGACACTTAGTTAAATTGTAAATAATGTCAGTTGCATCGAAGCTAATGTAAGAAAACACGATATTTTAGCCACACACGAGGACGTGTGATAGTCAGGATGGCCGTGTCGGAGATGAAAGGACACTGGAACCTTCGGATAGCCCCGCAACATTGCAATCTAAAGTCTACTATAACTGTAACTAAACTATTGTAGTTATTCAATCCGATTGTAATTGTTCGAGATTGGTGAGCTTTGGCTCGAGGCGACAGTCCGTCGCCCAACGTAGCCGCGGTCAAGGGATGAACGCTTTGCCCAACAAACATATGGAATAATTCTATAGCTCTCCTTAAAAGAAATATTCGTGGCGACACGCGACAGTAAACATTCCAACGGTTTCTGTCCCGTGGCTCGCCACACGCAGACCCTATTCTTCGAGTAAGATGATTGCCAGATGTCGATGCGTCTCCGCAGTACATGTCCGGCTAGCCCGAGGGCCCGTAATAAATCTTAAGGTTTAGTTAACTAAAGTCCTTCAAACAGACAAACAGTCTTTATCCCAACTACGGGAAGATAGGGGAGACATATTTTTCAACGAGCGGCGTCTCCCACAAGCAACTTTCCCTCGAGGGCGGCTAGCATCTTTTTCTAACCACCGATATGGAGATTGACCAATTAGCAGCAACGTCAATTTCCCTTACTTCCTAAACGAAGGCTTTCCTCGACGAATCCGATGATCTCGTGTCCTTAGACACCCCCCGGTATAGTTTTCCTCTGTGGAATCATCGGGACGGGACGCGCATTCTTTGACGCGCTCCCGTCGACTAAAGAATAACGTCTTTACGCTCAGCAATTATTTTTTACGAGTCAGACTTAGATTCAGCGAGAACGCCTATCTGTCATCCCGTTGACCGCGGATTCGTTATTGAACCTGAGATCACTGTCAGTAGTGTCGCGGACGTCTCACCGCCGTGATAGATTGTCAAACCTGTGTTATTCATACCTGTGTCAATAAATCGTATCTTCGTTACACCGCAACGATGACTACCTTCAATGAAGACTCCTCAAACACCGACAGCCCTATCCCCACTGCTTCTCCGACATATGTATATATATATATATATATATATATATATATGTCGGGTTTACATTAGAATTAGGGTTAGGGGCGTGAAACGAATCTTCGTTTGGGTTACACGTTGTCGTTATGCAATGGAGAAGACATTGACTAGTGCAAATACGATTATTATAGAACCGGACAAGTAACCGCGGTAGTTAGGTGCTCGAGAAACTAATGACAATGATCCTAGGTTCAATAACGAATCCGCGGTCGACGGGATGATAGATGAACGTACTCACAAAATCTAAGTCGGACGCGTAATATTCACTGGTCGTAAAGAGTTACTCCTTTCATCAATGAGATCGCGAGGAAGAATGTCTTTCCCGTCCCGATCATGCCACAGAGGAAAACTATAATGGGGTGTGTCTAAGGACACGAGATCATCGGATTCGTCGAGAAAAGCCTTCGTTCAGAAAGTAAGGGAAATTGGCGTTGCTGCTAATTGGTCAATCTCCATATCGGTGGTTAGAAAAGGATGTTAGCCGCCCTCGAGGGAAAGTTGCTAGTGGGAGACGCCACTCGTTGAAAAATATGTCTCCCCTATCTTCCCGTAGTTGGGACAAAGACTGTTTGTCTGTTTGAAGGACTTTAGTTAACTAAACCTTAAGATTTATAACGGGCTCTCGGGCTAGCCGGACATGTACTGCGGAGACGCATCGACATCTGGCAATCATCTTACTCGAAGAATAGGGTCTGCACGTGGCGAGCCACGGGACAGAAACCGTTGGAATGTTTACTGTCGCGCGTCGCCCCGAATATTTCTTTTAAGGAGAGCTATAGAATTACTCCATACCTTGTTAGGCAAAACGTTCATCCCGTGACCGCGGCTACGTTCGGCGACTGACTGTCGCCTCGAGCCCAAGCTCATTATCACGACTCTCGAACAATTACAATCGGGTTGAATAACTACAATTGTTCAATTACAGCTATAGCAGACTCTAGGTTACAATGTTGCGGGATTATCCAAAATTCCAAAGGCTCCGGTGTTCTTTCATCTCCGACATATATATATGTATATGTCGGGTTAACATTAGAATTTAAGGCGTGTAACGATTCTTCGTTTGAATTAGCCATCGTTTTATGAAACAGAGATTATATTTACGCGAATATACAAGATTTTACAAAATATTATGAGTATTGAGTTTAATGATTGATAAGATTAACAAATGATAAGTTTAACTAATGATTCCAAACGAATCCACGGTCAACAGGATAACTCTTTACTATGCGTAGAATAATTTAAACACAAAAAAAAAAATACGATTGCTGAGGCACTCGGTAAATGGCTCGATGTATCACTTTCCAAGGCGATCACACGAATGAATATCTGATGAAAATCTTTTTCGCTGTACCACTGCATTTTGTTCGTTATATGCTCGCTGGAGGCATCGAGAAGCTTCCAATCGCCGCTGCTAGGCAGACTCTGCCAAGAATTTGTTGTATACTCTTTGGAAGCATCGAGAAAGATCCAAACGTCGTTGCTAGGCAGCCTCTGTCTGGAGTCTGATTCCTAATACAACGTGTGTCCCATTATATCGACATCTCCAAAGTACAATTCTATGTGATTTCTAGGGAGAACAATACAACCGATCCACACCTTCGTCAGGCAAAACGTTTATCCCGTGACCGCGGCTACGCTCGGCGACCAGCTGCCACCTCGAACCCACCCTCGCCATCACATATATCGAACAATTACAAATGACAACAATGGCTTAATTACAGCTATGACAAAATCCAGGCTAAAGCACCAGAAGACTCTCGCAAAATTGCAAAGGGAAGGCTCCGGTTTTCCTTTCATCTCCGACACGTTCTTTTGTGATCCCGTTGGCCGCGGATTCGTTGTCGGGCCTGAGACCATCGTCACTAGTGTCGCGAGTGCCAATTGTCGTGATCAATTGTCAAGACTGTAATAACTCTCTTATTGTAATAAACTACACCTGCGTGTACCGTACCAATGGTTAATTCCCGTGAAGATTCATTTGACGCCCACAACCCTACTCCCAGTGCTAATCTGACATACATATTAATATTTTTAAATATTTTTTTTTAATATTAAAAAATTTTTTAAATTTCCCTAATATTTTCAATATTATGCTCTAAATGTATAAGCTATTTAAATTAAACAAGTTCATCTTTCTCTTTATTTAATTTAAATATAAATTAGTAATAATATAGATATAAATTAGTAACCCCAACCTAACCCCAACGACCGACACCCTCGAACTATTACAGACGCGACAACGCACGTCCTTCGAACACTAACAACAATATCAGAAACAACCGCCAATATCGAAGATCGGTACCTCCATCGCAGAATTTTTCGAATACTACAAGACAAAATATCATGTGTAATTATTGTAAAAAACACGGGCATTTAGTGAAAGACTGTTACAAATTTAAAGCCCGAGTAGATGCCGGATTAATCGTACCCTATGCTTCGAGACCATCGGGAAACCAAACACGTTCTTCGGGAGAATGGGGCGAGCCACGAAGGAACGATACGCCGAATCGCCCAAGAGTTCAGGCGGCAATCAGGCGACCGGCGCCGACGGCAACAAACAGAACAAGGGCAGCCACCCCCGCGAGATCGATTCCACCACCCATAACGAGAGACAGAGCGAACGCAATGCCGACTATAAGATCGAACGAACAACCACTAAATACTGTGGGGGAGTCATCCCACAACCAAACAAGGTCACAGACAGAGAATCCAGAATCTCAAGACAAAAGGGAAAGAGTGAAGCACAAGCAACCGGCGAAAGAAAATCATCAGGAGTTGAATTCAGATTCGGAAGGCGACCTCTCCGAATTATTTCAGTAAAATTTAACGATTCCCCAACGACCCCAACTGCACGAATAGTTTCCCCAGATCTAAAAACTAAGACGAGTTTATTATTAGACTCTGGATCGGAAATCAATATTATCAAAAAACCTGCTTTACCCGATTCAGCCATCATCGACGAAAAGGAATCAATCGAAGTGCGAGGAATTACGGCAACGAGCCTGGTCTCCCTAGGGCAGACGGTAATACAGGTTGCGGGCCATCCGGTTAATTTTCATGTAGTCGATGATTCATTGTTAATCGATCAAGACGGAATCCTAGGATCCGAATTTTTTGCAGGTTGTAAAGCTCGTTTAGATTATGGGGAAAAACATATCAAGTGGGGAAATATTTATATTCCCTTCGATACTAAAGAAAAAATAATTATACCGAAGCGAAGTTCAATAACGTGTTCGATTAATATTGCTAATCCAGAGATAAAAGAGGGATTTATTCCAAGAATCGAGCCGAACAAGGGAATCTATTTTGGTAATGCAGTTGTGAGGAATCATAAAGGAAAAGGTTACATAAGAGTAATAAATACTACTTCAAGAGATTAAGAATTTACAACACCAACGATGGTAATTAAGGAATTTGAAAATCCCTCCCCGCTTCCTAGGACAGCGTGTAATACAGTTCTAAAATCGAAGGAAAGTAGACACGATAAAATAAATGAGTTACTACGACTCAAACACTTGAGCGAAGAAGAAAAGGAAAATGTTAAAAAGTTGATTCGTAATAATCAAGATAGGTTTCATATTCCAGGAGATACATTGGAAGCAACCGAAGTTCTGGAACATAGGATAATCACGACGGACAATATACCCATCAATACTAAACAGTATCGATATCCGCCAATACATCGAGAAGAAATAAATCGACAGGTCCAAGAGCTACTAGATACGGACGTAGTGGAACCATCAATATCTCCATATAACTCCCCGTTATGGATTGTGCCCAAAATAACCGATTCGCAAGGAAATAAGCGCTGGAGACTAGTCATCGATTATAGAAAATTGAACGATAAAACGATTGGCGATGCCTTCCCACTACCCAACATTACAGAAATATTCGATCAATTAGGAAGTGCAAAATATTTTTCCATGTTCGACTTGACATCGGGCTTTCACCAGATCCGTATGTCACAGGAAGATGCCCACAAAACAGCATTTTCGACACCATACGGGCATTTTCAATTCAAAAAAATTCCCTTTGGATTAAAGAATGCCCCAGCAACATTTCAACGGTTGATGAATTCAATATTATCTGGTCTGCAAGGAATAGAACTATTCGTCTATCTGGATGGCATAGTGATTTATTCCACGTCTCTCCAAGAACACGAAATTAAGTTCAATAAGTTAATGGAAAGACTGAGGAAAGCTAAATTACGATTACAACCTGATAAACACAAATAGAGAAATAACCGATCAAGGAAAAAGGCGCATGGACACAACAGGCGAGGAAGAACCCTCCGCCATAATTCCAGAACTAACTCAACAACGAGAAAAGGATACGCATGTCTCAAAAAGATTCAAACTGGATACGTCAACCGAAGACTCTCCCATATTCGAAGCTAAACCACACGTCTTGCCTCAATCCAGTGATTCTAAAAATCGAGGAAAGGGTTTTACCCGAAAACATTTTACAATAGAAGAAACTCCCATAAAGTATTTAGACCAAGCATTAGCAGAAATCGATGTAAGTACAGATAGAGAAATAACCAATCGAGAAAAAGAAGACACGAATACAACAAGCGAAAAAGAGACCTCCACTGTAATTCCAGAACTAATTCAACAACGAGAAAAGGACGCAAGACCTACGATAATTGCGGAACTAAGAATTTCAGAAACCCGAGACTCAATTGCGAGAGTAAATGACCATAAAGTAGTATTTATAGATATACATGGTGTCTTCTCGTATACGTGAAGAGTAAAGACATTCACAGGAATACTTTACTTGTTTCTAGAAACTGTTATCCCGTTTCACGTATTCGTGTATATTATTTTAAATATTATTTTCAAGGTATACCATAAACAATATCGCGTAAAAAGATCGATAAATTATGCTGGCATGCGTATCTTTTTACTTAATCTTATCGTAGTAGGTACGTTTAAACGCGGATTTTGATTCGACTATGAAATTTGAAGTTTGCTGTTAAATATACGCGCAAAGATTAATAGCGCGTTTTCCGAATTACAATGTAACTAATAAAACGAGATAAGATAACGCGTTAGATAGATGCTAAATTTTCCAAACTTTGTATTTCGCAGTATGCGTTATACGGCATAAAGGCGATACAAATGCGTAACTATTATTTTAATTATATTCGTTGGAATATATAGGATCTTTTGTCCGGCGAATAGTCAGATTACATTGTTGCGTAAAATGCTTAACTTGAAAGCGGCGCTCGCGAGTACATTTTGTTCTATATAAAGAAGCTATTAATTATACTTGCAATGAAAGTTTTGTCTATCCATTCGCAATATCGCGATCGAAGAAAGTTTATCGCGATATATTAATCTGTTTAGAAGCGACGAGGGAACATCGTGTTGGCAAATGTATTAGCAGGATATTCAAGAGAAAAGAAGCAGGTACACAAAGAGCGTAGTTTAAGCGCGTTGGATAGCACAGGTTCCATTGAGTACGCGAAGAAATCTCGAAGATAGGGTTCACGGTGGATTTACGGCGTGACGGTCGCTGGCGAAGCGTGATATTTGCACCTTTAAAACGGGTAATCCACGGGTTCTTCACGGCTGATTACTTGGCCGTACGGCGGAGAATCGGATGGTTTTCTTGGTTGCTCGAGTAGCGTTCCAGATTGTGCGCATTTCGCGATATTAGAGGAAAAGTAATGGCACTGAGTGGCAACGCGAGAGGAGCCTGCCTCCTCTGGCTAAAAGTACCACGGCGAGAGGTTGGATCAACAGCTCGAAAGATGAGAAGAAGTGGTTAACGTGCAGCTTAACCCTCCCCGAGCCACGTAATGAATAACAACGGCATGAAGTGTTTGCCACGGGCAACAAGGAAGAACTTTCCAGCAAACGCTCTCTCTCTCTCTCTCTCTTTCTCCTCTGTTTACAAGGTTTAATTAGGGTGTTTCAATTGGGACAAGCGCGATGCCCACTACAACGCAATGTGTAGAATAATTCGTTTAATAATGCGCTTTGCGCTTTGACCCTCGGCTTCTCATAGTACGAAAACGCTCTCCTACGGTACTGTCTAGCTAATAGAACTCAGGAAACTAAGGAACTATAATTATTGCACATTGATCGTCGAATATTTTGGGATATCGATGGGAAAGTTTTATGCTTTGGCACGTAGAATAACGATTATTTTTGTATTGTACGAACTACATGAATAGCTTGTTTCAAGCAGTAAGGTACGTTCGCCACCCGAATAGGCTTTTGGTCTCTTTACGATGATTGTGAGCAAGCAACGCAAAAATAAACTTCAAAAGATTCTTTGTTTACCATATATATGCAATAAATATGTCGGAGAAGCAGGGGGGATAGGGTTGTCGGTGTTTGAGGAGTCTTCATTGAAGGTAGCCATCGTTGCGGTGTAACGAAGATACGATTTATTGACACAGGTATGAATAACACAGGTTTGACAATCTATCACGGCGGTGAGACGTTCGCGACACTAGTGACAGTGATCTCAGGTTCAATAACGAATCCGCGGTCAACGGGACGACAGATAGGCGTTCTCGCTGAATCTAAGTCTGACTCGTAAACGATAATTGCTGAGCGTAAAGACGTTACTCTTTAGTCGACGGGAGCGCGTCAAAGAATGCGCGTCCCGTCCCGATGATTCCACAGAGGAAAACTATACTGGGGTGTGTCTAAGGACACGAGATCATCGGATTCGTCGAGGAAAGCCTTCGTTTAGGAAGTAAGGGAAATCGACGTTGCTGCTAATTGGTCAATCTCCATATCGGTGGTTAGAAAAAGATGCTAGCCGCCCTCGAGGGAAAGTTGCTAGTGGGAGACGCCGTTCGTTAAAAAATATGTCTCCCCTATCTTCCCGTAGCTGGGACAAAGACTGTTTGTCTGTTTGAAGGACTTTAGTTAACTAAACCTTAAGATTTATTACGGGCCCTCGGGCTAGCCGAACATGTACTGCGGAGACGCATCGACATCTGGCAATCATCTTACTCGAAGAATAGGGTCTGCGTGTGGCGAGCCACGGGACAGAAACCGTTGGAATGTTTACTGTCGCGTGTCGCCACGAATATTTCTTTTAAGGAGAGCTATAGAATTATTCCATATGTTTGTTGGGCAAAGCGTTCATCCCTTGACCGCGGCTACGTTGGGCGACAGACTGTCGCCTCGAGCCAAAGCTCACCGTCACTAATCTGGAACAATTACAATCGGATTGAATAACTACAATAGATTAGTTACAGTTATAGTAGACTTTAGATTGCAATGTTGCGGGGCTATCCGAAGGTTCCGGTGTCCTTTCATCTCCGACAAATATATTTGAACGTGGTAGGTACACGGCTAAGGACACGAAGCAACTTTTATCGCTGGATTTTTCACACATGTTCATTAACAAAACTGCGTATCACGAAGGTAGCAATTATGACGTAAATTTATCAAGTAACAAAAATACTTTTAGCTTGATAATTGGAAAGGAAATTCAGCTTCATACAACGCGAATTTTTGTAACGTTCTTCGTCGAGCGCGTATTGAACGTTCGTAGATCTTGGCGCATACGTGTATGTAGATGTTTGCAGGTTTGGAATATAGTTAACGATAATTGTATTGTTATATTCGATCGATGTTTTACTTGTGGTTCTTCGGGTAGGCAATGAAACTCTGGTACAGGCATTTCGAATCTTGAAAATCGTGTAACTTTACGCGCGACATAATTCACCTGCACAACGATTTCGACGGTTACAACGATGATCGTTCAATTTTGTTTCTCAATATTATCCTATAGAATTAACAAGCGTAGCTATGATATGATACGAAGGTATGAAATTTACGATGTTATACATATTTGACAGTTTCTATGAATCTTTTTTTGTTATATCATGCAAACGTTATAACGTATCTTATCGAACAAACGCATAGCTGATACTGGTCATTATGAAATTAATATCGAAGAATCACCCTACAAAATACGTTCTCCTATGTATCCGATAAAAAGTAAAAATATAGAAAAACCAATAATCTCAGTTTGAAAAGAGAGCAAATGCCATAAACGTTATTCTATGTTCCGTGTGTAAAAGAACGTTGTTATAAATTATGCAGAAGTATGGATATTTAATATTTTTGCTATAGAGAAATTCACTGGTTTGCCTTTGGTGATCGAGCCGATACTTCAAAGAACGGATACTTTGTGCAATTTTAATGGTTCATTTCACTGTATCGTATGTGAGAGGCATATGTAATATTTACATGGCACGATATGGTGTACTTGCAATAAAATCAGTTCGACAGTCTCGCTTTTGCACACTTTATATTCGTGGATAAAGATACTGACGAAACTACAATGGACTTGCAAAGCGTACAGCGGAAAGTTGCCAACTTCTTTACCAAATAGGTTACAGGGGGTAAGAAATTCCGCTAACTTAAGATCATTTGAACTCTCGTGTGTAAAATTCAACGAGACGTTTCACGCGAAAGAAATTTTAATGCGCAATTTGTTTCGAGAGAAAGTCAAGTGTCTCGGTGAAAATACATATGCATATGGAAACTAGGACGGTCCTTTAATCGTATACAAAATAAGTTTACCCTGTTCACCTTGTTTTATACGAAATTTCTTCGCCAACAATTTCGCGCAAAATATTTTCAAACGATCTTGCGACCAATTACAGCTTTCAAGAAATTCTTAATACGCGACATATGACGCGACTTTCTAGCGAAACGTTTCCCGTATATCTTATA
Organism: Bombus bifarius; assembly: GCF_011952205.1. NCBI lineage: Eukaryota > Metazoa > Arthropoda > Insecta > Hymenoptera > Apidae > Bombus > Bombus bifarius. The sequence goes on from NW_022884627.1 coordinate 11,510, forward strand.
AAACTATTTTTATCAATTTTACGTTGTCAGATCGCGCTATGAATTGTGCCAGAGCACTAGAAAATAAAATTATAATATCGCGAAATACGTATTTGTTATATCTGTGCTAACTGTTAAAGTAATTATTAATACGCGTTATAGTAATTATTTATACGATATTGCAATTCCACGCATCAAGTTATATATAAAAAACTACTTTTCGTGGACTGTACGATTATGAAAGATGTTTAGGTACAACGGAGGATCGTGCGTCGTTGTCAATTAAATTGAACGAATACTACGAAATACGAAGTGTCTCGAATCTGAACCCTTATTCCCGTTCGCACGAGAGTAAAATGAACGAAAATTCTTTTCTCCTCAGAAAGATCAAAGGCAGATCGAAACGCCGAATCGTTTGTATGTTCTAGAAAATTAGTGGTTCTCTTGGCAAGATTTTTTTATCTCTTTGCTCAAAGATATCTAAAGTATACAAATTAAAGTTACAACATTTAATAACTGAAACAAATCTGAAATATTTAGATCCCATTTCTTCGACTATAGTCATGCAAATATGAAATTGTATAAACATCCTTAGTCAAGAGATAACGATAATAGTTAACGATTGTGCAAAGTTGCGTGGCAAGTGGCAGAAGCGTAATTAACTATGTTACCGATGCGTCCGCCTGAAAGTGTTAATTTTCCAACAAATATTTTAATGAGTAAAGTTGGCGACTCGATGGTTTAGCGTATTATTTTGAAGGAATCCGCACGCGAATTGGAAACAAGTGCTTGAACACGAATCTACAAATTTTACTGATAAACCGGTGAGAGTCACAAGGTGAGTGGATGTGAGCGGAGAACAAGGCACCCGGTTCGAAACTCAAAGCCAAGTTTCTTTAACGATGAAACCAATGAAAGCACTACCTACTAGCATTGTAATCTGTTCGAGAGCGCAGTCGAGCAGCAATACATCGTTGAATCTTTGCGCGTCTACACGCGCGTCTATACACGCACAGTACAGCGAATTATCTAGATGGCGAAAAGCGCTGGAAGAAGTAGTTTGTTTCTCCATTGGCATAATACGTTATGGCAAATAACACGTTATTATCAGAACCTACGATCGAATCGTTCCGTCATAAACGAAGATTCCAAGAGAAAAACACGAACGAGAAAATATTTTTCTCCATTTTCTTCATTTCAATGTCACCTTACGATTAAACAAGACAATTTCAATATGGCATATAGATTGGAAGAGAAAACAACTTATTAGGTTCAAAGATGTTTAAAACCAATTGATAAATTGACGAAGCATTAAAGTGATATGGAAGCCAAATGTATAATAATCGAGCGATATTTTAATATCTTGGATATTCTAACATTACGATGTAACATATTTTAAAAGTCTCGAAGGGAATAAAAGAAGCACGTGTTTATCTCGAAAATCATATATAAAGACAATTTTGTAATATCAATGTAGTATCGTGGATGAAAGGCCTAAGAAATATCGGGCGAACTGTGAACAATGTCGCGAGAGCCGAGGCGCCGTCGGGCCCATCAATGTGTCATCGGTCTTTTCAAGTGCATAGTTTCGTGGAAAAGACCTACGTGACCCTGGCTACGAGCGTCTGCAGAACACGTGTGCGGTGGGCCTATGGAAAAGGCAATAGAATGGGACAACGGCCAGAGAGTGTTAGTCGAGAAACAGAGTGTTAGTCGAGAAGCAGAGTGAGAGTCGAGGAGCAGAGTGCGAGTTGAGCGGAGACGGAGGTTGCGAGTGGCGTTGCCGAGAGAGTGTGGATTGCGCTGTTTTCTGTACGTTTGGTATGAGTAGTTCAGGTTAATCAACAATCGTCTTTTTCTGTCTGATTAACATCTCTATTGTCCACTCTTTGTAAACATATTACATCACGATATTACATCAATGTTAAAGCTACTTCGCTGTAATAAATAGAAAATGCGACTTGCCATGTTTTTCCTCCGTAGAGCATAATCGTATATGGTAATATCGTAAATGAAAGCAAAAATAAAAATATGAGCCGCCCGAAGGGCAAAATGATTATCTCCGTTTGACGAACTTTTTTTAAATCTTGGCATCGATAAAGTCCAGCGGTAATTTTAGCATCGGTAAAATCCATCAACGTACAAACGTGTCATAAAATTTTAGCGTTCTTATAATAGTTTATCGACTCTCTACAACTTTGATTTCTATAACTTCTCGTTCAAATGATACGAGTTTAACTTTCATTGTCTACCATGCTATGTGTTGAAAGAGAATCAGTGGCAGACTATACCCTGCACATTTACCCTGACATTTGTCAGTCTGTGTTTTCGTTACTTAGTTATTTATCGTTAATTTTACGCGATTCTACTCGATTTTACGGTTACGTGTTTTTCCTTTTGTATCGTTAAAAGTATATCTTACCAAGCAATTTTCATATAAAACACAAGCAATAATTAAGTATTTGAACGATCGAAAATTGAAGTAAATCTTATTCGACTATCAGAAAAGTACAAATAGACACGATAATTTCCCTCGAAAACAGCTATAATATATATAAAATATAAAACTTTATGAATATCGATAATTGCGTGAAATTGATTACAACGTGTTCGCATCTAGTATAATATTTACATAACGACTTGATCGATTTACGGGTTACTATACTTATAGCGTGAAAGTTGCGGTTGGAAAATTACCGCTTGGAAAGCAACCAACTCGCATATACCATACGCGATATACGTGTGTAGGTGTTAACAACGCATTAAATGAGTTAGGAACATTTATCTGTACCTGTCAAATTATATCGCGACTAGTTACAATAATTATTGATTGCGAACATTATCCGAATAGAAGAATTTCAAGTATAATTTAAATGTCTTCGAGTCAGATTTGTTTAAGTTAGGCATTTCAGACTTTTACAAGCTAGCTTTAATTTAAATATACACCCTAGCTTTAATTAAAAATATCTCACGAATTGTCCATTTTTTATAACATTTTACCTCAACATCTTTCGACGTGGAACGTTCCGAAGAATCTACATATGTAAAAAAATATATATCGTTTCGTTAAAAAGAACAAAGTTCGTCTTCGTATGTCGTCTATTCCTCTGATAAAAAAGCTAATCACGTCAAATTATATTCTCCCTCGGAACGATCCAAATTTTATTTGAAATATATCTCATTAAATCATTGTTTGCGCGATAACCAAAGTGGCTGCAATTACGTGACCCACCCTGTATACGATATATACGATGGGTTCGTTCGTAGTTGCATCTGATTATTGTCAACAGCACAATAGCAATGTCGTCTTTGGTCTCGTTTTGATCAGGAAAATCGCATCGATGCGTTATTGGAATCTTTGTTCACGGAAGATTTCAAATAAAGAAGTTTCGTCGTTGCATTAATGTCGTTGTCTCGCCGATACAAAAGCGAGAGCGAGAGCGAAAGCGAAAGCGGAAGCGGAAGCGGAAGCGGAAGCGGAAGCGGAAGCGGACCCCACTGTGGGGTTACTGGGTAACTGGAAATACTTTTGAAAGAAATTTCTTTGACGAGTATGCGATGATTATTACTACGATCATCGAACGATATTATACATACTTGTGCGAAAGAATATGAAAACTTAGATTTCGAAAATTCAGAACGATGATTAAATTCTCGATAATTTACGGTTCGGTGCGCGTTTACGTGCACGCTACTGTTCTTTCTGACCTACTAAACAAGAAACTTGATAATTTATTAGAACGTTTCGATTATTAGCACTGTTATTTGAAAAATGAAAACGAATAGAGCGAAGACAGTTGAATAAAACATTAGAAAAATAATTTCACGAAATTGTAGTTTGTCACGATGTGGTAAAATTAAATAAACTGCAATAGCGGAGATGTTAGAGAGCCGCGTTGACTCGGTCGACTGGGGTTCGGATTCGTGGCCAAAGGGCTCACGGCACGGTTCAAGTTCCGGTTGATCATCGGCCGGCATTTCTGCAACTCGATTTATTCGCAATTACGTTGTGCTTATTTCAGCGTGGTTCTGGTGGTTCGGAACCCATCTAAAGCTGTAGCTCCCACATGTTTAACCATTTACAAGCTCGTCTTTACTCGCTCCGCGTGTGAACGTTTACATTCATACTGGCATACTTAAAGAGACTAAAACCTCCGGCAAAAATGAAAGTATGGACGTACAAGTTGCAAAAAGTAGTTACAAATAATCCTGACAGTCGATGCGACTTTAGATAATATAAAAGAAACTAAGATATTCGCGATACCGACGATGACGTCTTTTTCAATTTATATTCTATACGGTTAATAAATTGAATATCAATAAATTCCACCACTGACGAATCGGTGGTACTTTACGATCGCTCGATCAACCAGAAGAGAAAGTAAAATTTTGTTCCGTGTTGTATGACACGTAGTTGACTCGAACCAAACGTTGTTGGAACAAACAAGTAATAATTATTTATCGCCATTCGAATTACAATTATATTACTTGCTTTTGATGCTACGCACAATTACCCATCGACGATGAGAAGGCGATGTTTAATTCTCCCTGTTCCTTACAAACCAAACTAAATCTACGCGAACCGTGCAAGATCGAGCTGCGAAACTAACATCGAATCAGGAAACAGCCAAAGGGAGTCTCGTCAAAAAGTTCGATCTCGCATTCGACGATTACGCCAGTTTATTTCTTATCATACAAATCGTACAGTTTCACGAAAAGCAGTTTAAGCGATGTACACGACATGACGTGGACGATTTCACGAGGAAGATAAAGTTCTATAAGTAGTTGGTCCGTCGTAGCCAGCACGCAGACGATTTCATAGCTCGAATATGGCTCGCATTTCCGAAGGGGGAACCGACTAAAAGGAGGAGAGAAAGAAAGAAAGAGAGAGAGAGAGAGAAAGAGAGAGAAAGAGCAGAAGACTCGTAGAATTATATTGCCGTAGATAGGATGCAAGAGACCGCCGCATCTCGAGAATACCAATTTGATTTCGCTAGAAACGCCGGAAACGCAGCCGGAAGCTCGTAAAGTATACAAGCAACGTGGTCAACGAACCTTACGTCTTGCCGCTGCAGACTACCGGAAGTGCTGTCCGTTACGAAAGGGTCGAGTCGGAGGCGAAGGTACTTAAGGAACGAACGATGACGCATCTCGAGTCCTTTTTCAGCCACTGATGTGGTCGTAAGAAGGATCATGCACGTTGCTCGACTTTTTGTCCCGACTCGAGCATTTTATTAGAATTCGCTAATGAATGCTGACCTTATTACCAACTTATACAAGGTTCCCTTTGTCTACCAAGTAATAGTTTGGTCGATTTTGGAATTCAGCAACTTTTGTGCTCGTTGGTTCGATTAGTTGTAATTTGAAAGTAATTAATACAGAATTAGTTTAGTTCCGAACTTACAAGTTTGATTATTATTGGCAAATGTTACAACATCGAATTGCTTGCGCGAGAGCCTTTTAGAAGTCAGACTATAAATTAACTTTACTTTTTGTTAATTTCATTACACGAAAAAAGCCAATCGACGCTTATGATAGTACGAGGTGTGGAGAAACAAACGACTCGATTCCGCAAGTCCATTTATTGCACAGAAATGACACAAACAATAGCAAATTTTAAGGTATACGTTTGAACGAATAGAATCGTTCAAAATGGTCCCTGAACGGCTCATATTATAGCGATATAATGGATTTTGTAATACATAGGCTTTCGAGAATAGAAACTTTGTTTCAGAATAAATATATCTTCGTAATTGTGTAACGCTTGCTTTAGTGAATTTTTCATCGGCATATGTTTGAAACGAAATTGATATAAGAACGAATAGCTCGTCGAGTTCTTTACGTTAAACGGAAAATAAGCGTGCATGTATATTTCTGTTCGGCAACCAACCTCGGCCCCTGTTCCTCGAGAAACACGTACAACCGCAATTTCTCTCGAGCTTCGTTAACAAACGTTGAGTCGTAGTATTTGTCGAGGAGCAAATCACTCGAAATTTTTCATTTCCGTAACATGCGGCTCGTAAGATGCGTGGCAAATAAATATCCTGAATTGAGTTTACCTAATCGAATCGCATCCGCCCTGGTTATGCGATCGTTCGTAAGTCTAAAAACAAATATCAAGTAATTTGGTTAAATTTCTCTCGCGTCTCGTCGTTCGTTTGAAGATAAAAATAAGAACGTTGTCGGCAAATGTTTGACCAAAAATCGTGTTACGCGTGTACGGGTCGTTAACTTTATTCGCTTTAAATATCTTGCTCTCTAGCCATAACAAAATCATTAGCGTTGCATCGTAGCCCCCTTTATGGGATAGAATTCTGCAAAATGAAAACAACCATTTAGTCAAACAATGTTCAAACGTTGATACGTCCAAGATCCTCGTTACCTATCGAGTCGTCTATTAATCCGACGGTGTTATACCCTGAGCTTCGTAAACGATAAATGTCAAATGTTCTCTCTATGTTCAGCTATAACGTTATGCCATCATTCGTTACATACGGTGTACCTTAAGAACGGAAATTTCTATCTGTATAAATAACGCCGAAACGGCGCGAGCGGAGAATTTAGACGAATGATCCGAAGGAGCCATGCAAACCGGAACTTTTCGTCGCCTCCATTTTCCACCGAGAGTTCGATTTAAATGCTTCCTTAGTATACTTAAAACCGCATTCGTAACGTTTCGCTGAAACTCGTTACACGGGATAGACAGAAGTAAGTCATTTACATTAGTGAAACAGAAAATCGGTTTCCACTTTAACGGGATTGATTTGCAGTTTGATGTTGGTCGAGCATTTTTAAATCGTTTCGTTTAACGCTACGAATTTAGATGTTTGCACGTTTTAAATACAAGAATTTGGTATATTCAATTTTTCCAGTCATCTTAATTTATGTGCTTCGATGATCGATCTCCGTGTTTTTCTATTTATATGAACGTCTGTTTTCACATTCGGTTAGTAGTTACTTGGAAAGATTGAAATTCGAGAAACTATAGCGTTCTCTTTATAATAAATATATGTATACAATTGCAATTGTCATTCGCAAAGTACTTTATATTTTCATTCAACAACGAAGTATCTATGTTCTACTACCTCCGTTCGTTTTTTTTTCTTTTCTTTGGTGTTTCGAACATCGCATAATGTATGCCAGGTATGTAAATATGAAACCGGAATTTGTGTATAGAAAATACACGTTTATTGTATGAAAAATAATTAAAAATATTTTACTCGAAGTATTGCCCATCGCTAGCTATACATTTTTCCCACCTATCTGGCAATTGGTGGATGCCACGCCAAAAAAACTGTCGCTCTTTTGAGGCAAACCAGTCATCGAGCCATTTTCGTATATTTTCGTAAGAAGCGAAGTGCTGGTCAGAAAGTGCGTGTCCCATCGATGCAAATAAATAGTAATCGGACGGAGCCAAGTTTGGTGAGTAAGCCGCGTGCGAAAGTATTTCCCAACTGAACGCTTCGATCGTTTCCTTGACCGGTTTTGCTGTATGTGATGGTGCACTATCACGAATGCAAAATTACTTTGTGTTGCCTTTTTTGATATTCTGGTCGTTTTTCGCGCAAAGCTTCATTCAAATCGATCATTTGTTGTCAGTAGCGCTCGGTATTAACGGTTTCGCCAGGTTTTAACAGCTCATAATAGATCACACCCTTTTGAGCCCACCAAACACAGAGCATTGTCTTACGCCCATAGCGATTTGGTCTTGTAGTCGATGTCGGTGGTTCGCCTGGAGCTACCCATGATCTTTTACGCTTAGGATTCTCAAAATATATCCTTCGATATAGATCGCGACGTTGCGTCGCCTCGCGTGGTTTGTGTTTTAGAAACGCAGTCGCGCACGAGCGTCATGGCACCATTTAGCGTTGCGTGAAATGGTCGACTAAAATTGTGTCTTACGTTTGTTTCTTACCTACGTTAACATAATAATACAAACGCGATTAAACGTAATCGATTTCTATCGAAATTATTACATTTTTATGACCAATTTCAACGGAAGAATCAACGGAAACTTAAAAATGAAAAAACTCACGATTCAATTAGGAATGGGAGGAAGTTAGCCGGTCGAAGTGAACAAAATATCGATTATGA
>NW_022884628.1:0-13617 GCF_011952205.1 Bombus bifarius
GGAAATGGACGGTTATGAAAATTCGGCCTTACGAACGTTTGACGGAAAAAGATGCCAACTGCAGAACCGCCAACACCGTGATCATACAGAGAGGTAAACGGTAAGCAGCAGAAGGAGCGACGATACAGTCAACGCCACCGTTTCACATGCCAATTTTGCCGCTTAGCGTTCGCCGCTCAGCGTCCGCCACTCAGAGAGCAGCATGATCGCGTCCTTAGCCAACCGCCTCGTTCTAATCGAATATTTTATACGGTAAAAGCGGTATAATATTATTAACAGTACTACTATTTCACTTGCAGATTGATTTTCCGTACGCAATTATTTATAAATCCTTGATACAAGTTATCGTTACGTTGCACAGTATCGCACAATTTACCATTCTACTGGAAAAATGATCCTTGAAAAATGTTTCGTATAGTTACGCATTCCTCAAAAACCATCCGTATATGTACATGTATTTTATGTGTACAGTGTACAGTGTACAGTGTATAGACATACAAACGATGCAAATTTTCCTATATGATAATTAACAAAAGGAAATAAAATTATTTTTATATACTTGTTATTATTATTTTTATATATAACTATATACTTCGATATACCATAAAATCCTTGAATTTTGAATTTAACGTTATTTATAACTGGACGATAGTAAGTAAACGATAGTAAAAGCTTTAGTAAAAAAAAGTAACTTTAATACGTTCAAGTGGAACGAATAACGTTGCTGAATCGTCCTATAGCGTAATTACGACGTTCATATTTCATCTACGGTTGTAAATATACAAAGATTCGTTATCGATCGAGTGTATCGATTATCAGTATTCCACAGGTACCTACTCCGTTCTCTTTATGCGAATTATAAACGTGTATTAAAAAGTACGTTAGTTTCTCGAACTCTGCCGATTCACTTGTCCATTTGGTAATAGAATAAAGCTTTGGAAAAAAAGTAAGCTTCTGGCTATACTTTCTGTCGCTAATTTGAAAAATTCATCGGTGTTTTTATATCCGAGAATCGATTTTCGATTACAGGGCAAACAAAATTTTGCCCCTAATCGGCACGATTATGTAATCGTAGCACGATCGACAAGGGTCTGTATGATTCGCGATGAACGAATAGAAACGATAATAAAAGGGAATAAATCGATAATACAAAAGAGAATTTCTTTTCATACAACGCTTCGTTCGCCATAAAATCGAATTTGAAAATATAAAAAGTGGAAATTGGGAAAAGTTAGGAAATCGCATAATTACGGTATTTTCGATTTGCTTATCGATCGATGTTAGGTTCATGCCTAGATAAAAGATACGAGGATGGCAGGTGACGCGGAAGAGGGATCGATGACCTTAAGAGTACACGACGCCGGCTCTATTTCGAGCGGGTCGTACATATGTATATACCGTAGGCCCCGATTAAGATTCAGAATGACCATGAAAGAAGCAAGTACGACGAGCCACGTTTGTTTTCCTATTACGTTAGTCTTGTCAATGCTGATAATACGCGGGCCAAGTAAGACGTTATCGTTGAGCACATCCACCGTTCGTTCCACGTCCAGACTTTTCGTTAGAGATTATCGTTAACGTTTCGCGTCGTTTTAACGTTACGCTGCAGAATGATTTTCATAACATACAGAATGACGCAAAGACAGTGTCGGACTAAAGCTTCCGCAGGCCTCCTTCGTAGAAACATTCTTTAAATGGTCTTTGAAATATAAACAAAAATGTTTAGTTTAGTTTTCCCTCAAATGTATCTTTTTAAAGGGTAAATTTAAACAAAAGGTAAAGAAAAAAGGGTTACAACCTCCTCCCGTACCTCTTCTCTTAATCGACGCTGGCGCGAACAAAAGTTAATTTACGTTCGAGCGACTGAAACGCGTCTTCTTTCGTAAATGCTACGTTACTTATTATTAACATTTGCAACAAATGCAACTTATTATTAACATTGATTCTCTTATAATCGTTAAAAACTATCGGATTAATTGGTTGGGTCCAAGAGACAAATTTTAATTACCAAAAAAAACGCCATGTTTCGCGGAAATGCGTATCGGCGACGTAATATCTCCCTCTCTAAACGGACATCAAAGAAGGATATACGTGCGCAACGAGTTACGAAGTGCATAAATCAGACAAACTGTCAAACTCAAATTTATATAAAACGAACGAATGCGTTCGTCCCGTGAACAAAAATGAATACAAAAATGAATAAAAAAATTAATACAAAAATTACGTACACAGAACGCATATAACTTTTTTCACATATTTTTTTCTGCCATGTCAAAGTAAAAAGAATTGACGTATTCGAAACGTACGCTTCTTTAAGCAAATGTCGGTACAAACGGTATCGCACAATGCAATCTTTTGTAATCCTATGTAATCCTTTTTCTAATTCACCTACGTATTTTTCTGTTACGTCAAAATAACAAAATATCGGCGTATCTAAATTAAAGTTACTTTATCAGATTGTATGGTAAAGTTACCGAGAGACTTACTACGAGAGAATCGCTAGACTCGGTTGCTAGGAAACAACATTTTATAAATTTATAGCCTAGTCGATATTTGAGTCGATAGTTTAGTGAGAAACTAACATTTATATTTAAAATTATAGCAGACGTTTTAACAATCGAATTATTTAATAATGAATACGATAGAAGAATTAAATACGATAGAAGAAACACTTTTACTCAACTTAGAAAGTACACGCTAAAGCTGCGAGCAAGGAGAAACATGCGAGCGAGTCGAAAAATTTCATACGATCGATTGTCTTGCTGCTTCTACCGAACGATAACGTGCGATAATTGCACGTTTACAAAGACTGTACGTTACACAATGAGCATACTAAGGTATTTCATAGAAGCTTTCCTTGCAATCGCGTTCCACGTAAGTACAAAAAGTACTAGATTCGACGTGGAATCTCTCTGCCCCCTCTCTGTGTTTCACTTGCAAGGTAGGCGCGGGTTTTCCTTTCACCCGGGCCAGTCAGCTCGAGTAGGCCTAACTGCATATACATACGTACACGCTTAATATCTCGTTGAACGCGCATACGTTCCTACGTAACAACTTCACAGGAATATTTTCCATGGCTGCGCGCTTATGAACGCGCCTTCTAACCTTAATCGCATATACCTTTTTCTCGTTTTCTCGTTTTCTCGTTTTCTCGTTTTCTCGTTTCTTCTTTTTCCTCTTTTCTCTTATTTTACCCATTCTCAGCATTCTCCGATTTCTCCTTTTACTTACGGACGACGATTAATCGAAATCGAAATCGAAATCGAAATACCAAACAAATTTCAAAATACTTGCTACAATCAAGATTTTTATAATTAATATATTATCGGCGTTGTACAGCGCTAAAGATAAAACTGTTATCCGCGATCGAGCCAAAATGTAACATATTCGATAGGATTTATCTTTCACAGCTAAAGATCATTTTAAGAAAAATTATAATCAACGTGAATTTCAAATACGTTGCTTTCGCGATCGATCTTGTATTACGATATATTCTACGATAGTTGATCGGCGAGCGATCGAAAGCGGTGGAAAAAAATAAAAACGTTCTAGATAAGACGACCAAGGTTACATAAAAATACGAACAATGCCCATTTTTCATTTGCTGGATACGACACTTTATACGAGGTTATATGTACATGCATGCCGATCGAGGATACTCAGCGGTCTGGTCTGAGTGTCAATTAAAATTATTATAGCCGGTCGAGAAGCATTTTTCAGCAGCATCGGGAAACCGGTTCGCTTTGGCATCGGCTGCAATAGCCAGCTACCGTCGTCTCGTGTAAGTACAGTACCGCATTTTGTTTTCGCCTGGCTCAACGAGATCGCGTCCAATTGGTTTCGCGCTTCGGAAAAATTCACACCGCCGATGCCGATAGAAAACGATCGGTAGCGGCGCCTAATAGCTTAGTTAGATCGCCTTCCCATGATTCCCATTATATACAGATAGCGTAACATTCGCAGCCTCTACCCTATTGTTGTATGATTTATTTAAAAGGAAAATCCGATGTATATATAAAATATATATAGGGTGTGGCAAGACGCGAGTTACAACTGGACAAAAAAGTTATTTCATATAGAAATAAGTAAATGTAAATCATAATATTTCGATTCGCAATTTTCTTTTCCAGGTTATATCACGCGTCCTGTAAAATCCTGTCAAATGCTGTCAAATGCTGTCAGGTGCTGTCAAATGCTGTCAAATGCTGTCAAATGCTGTCAGATGCTGTCAAATGCTGTCAAATGCTGTCAAATGCTGTCAAATGCTGTCAAATGCTGTCAAATGCTGTCAAATGTTGTCAAATGCTGTCAAATGTTGGCAAATCCTGTCAAATGTTGTCAAATGTTGTCAAATGTTGTCAAATGCTGGCAAATCCTGTCAAATGTTGGCAAATCCTGTCAAATGTTGGCAAATCCTGTCAAATGTTGTCAAATGCTGTCAAATGCTGTCAAATGCTGTCAAATGCTGTCAAATGTTGTCAAATGCTGTCAAATGTTGGCAAATCCTGTCAAATGTTGTCAAATGTTGGCAAATCCTGTCAAATGTTGTCAAATGCTGTCAAATGCTGTCAAATGCTGTCAAATGATGTCAAATGCTGTCAAATGTTGTCAAATGCTGTCAAATGTTGGCAAATCCTGTCAAATGTTGTCAAATGCTGTCAAATGCTGTCAAATGCTGTCAAATCCTGTCCAATCCTGTCAAGTCCTGTCAACCTAACCCCAAAATAAATAAAAACTAATTATATCGTCGCGTATCTTACGTTTCTACTGGAACGTAAAGGAATGTTGCGTTTCTGCGTTACTTTCCCCTCGACTTGTCCACATCACCGCCTAATTGCATTTACAGTCGCGTATCTGCTGAATCAAAAATACAGATTTATTATCCTGCATATTTCCAAACGCATCGTTCATCGTCATATAGATGAGATCGAAGAATTGTCCTCCAGAACCCCTTGGGGTTAGGTTGATTAATTTAAAAAATCATTCAGGCTAATTTATTTTCACCAAAAACATTTAAATGCTAATAGCAAATTGGCAATGGGAAACGAACAGATTTAAAAGGGATTCGTATTAACGATCATCGTGTGCAACCGAAGCACGTTCGTATTTAACGCTTCTCTGTTGGCAATATTTATAATACACGAGGCGGTACGTTTACAATCGTCGTAAGTCGATTGGATAAGAAAGTAGATGAGCGGAGGAATAAGTGTAGCTAGCAATAAGTACGCGGCATGCTCGAAAAACTTACTTTGTGAAAACAAATAGGAGGAAGAAAAGAGGAAGATTGCCGTCGAGTAGCAACAAATGATCGAGGTGCGGTCGGGCCAGTAAGTACGTCGGGAAAGGTTCATCAATATTCATAAGTCTCACTAGGCCTATCCGCGTCTCAAGGATCCAGGGAGTTTCCAGTACACGCTCCTTCTCCCTATCTCTATTTTTCTCTTTTTCTCTTTTCATGTACGTGTCGTGTGCGACTACGTATACCCGACGAAAGCCATTCGCGCGACACGGATTTGTCTTCGTAATGCGCACATTGCACGTATGCGCGCATACCTATTCCCACTGCATAAACTGCATTCTATATCGACATTGTCATATCGCGTTACCGTTTTCATATCCCTGTGTGCGTCGGGGCAAACATATATTCGGATGTCTCCTTCTACCTCAATACTCCTTCTACCTCTGATAAAATCGCAAAATAAACAAAGACAAATACTCTGAAATATCAGCTGTGCTATATATTTGAATCTAAAGTATTTCACGCTTTCTCATCGTTCAAGTTAGCTGTATCTGGAATTACGTCGTTTTCACAAAAATATCGAATACCGTTTAAACAAACAGGGCCAAGATTAATTAAGAAATATTCGTTTCGATATTATATAGTATGTATATATTCTATATGTAAATAATATTCAGTTTTAATAAGAAAATTTTGCAAAACAACCTGTACATTTCGATATTATAATAACGAACTTTAATCATTTTTATTACGTTTTATTACGTTTTATTACGTTGACCAAACGGTAACGGCATTTGCAAATTTTTCTTCCAACTAGATTTCTAACTAGAAGGAAATTATTCAAATAATTAACTTTAAAACGTATGCATGCATGCGCAGAGACTAGATAATATGTAATATCGGTATTGTCAACAGCTATTTTTCAGCCAAACAAAAGATATCAACTTTTCCATAATAATTTCAATATATTGACTCTTTATATTTGGATAATACGAATATAGATGTCTTTGTTTCTTATTTTTCTTTGTATTTCTATTGCTTTTTAAAACCAAACAAGTTATATCAGAAATCATTATTTACGAATTAGTTGTATTTAAATGTGCGTTGATAGGTGCGTTTAGAATGTATAATGGATAAGCTGTGTATCACAATAAGAGTCGAGTTGTTTTAAAAGTTTAACATATTCTTAATAACCTTAATTGTACAAGATGGCTTATAAACATTGACTTAATCTAAAATAAATATTTGACAATTTAATTTTTCTTCGAAATTCCATTCATTTACCATTTAATAATTATTTCAACATTTAATTTTACATTTTAACATTTAATCTCTTTATAACAAAATGTTTGCTCACTCCTTTTTGATACTCGCCGAAAATACCTACCAAATTTTATCCAATCCTACGTTACGTTATAATTTTAAAAAACATTCTCTGTTAATGCCAATTTCTCTTTAACATAGTCTTTATAACATTTACTTAGTTCGTTCGTTTACTTGTACGTGCATACATACGCGCATACGTATGTAGATCATATGTATTTGTACATATTGTCATGACAGTCCGTGTATGCGTACGCGTATTCGTATACGTATTGCACGTGTAATGTATACACATATACAGTATATAGTTTGCGGTCGTGATAAGATCGAGAAGGAACTTGCGCAATCTCGAGTTGCGATTACCACTGTCGTGGACAGACCCGTCGCCGCCACTGTCGATAGATTTTACCTGTATCTTGTATTTTCTATTCTATTAACGGAGAAACTACTCGTTACCTTAAAACTTTAAGATATAGAGGTAGATACAAGAATCGTATGAAACTTCTTAATGAAAATGACTTTCGTAATGTTTCCAACGGTAACTCTACTTTTATCTTGCATTGCCATATTCTCAAGTCGGTGCTTAAAGGTTACGTTAACACGAGATACATACAACGAGGCTAGGCTATCTCTACCGTGTATCTGTATCGCGTAATAGTTGCCATTACATTTTTATTTTTTTCCCGTCTATCTAGTATCCAGAATTTGAAGTTTCGGAGGAAGAAATTTTAATCGACCGAGTGTTTACAGAATATTTTTCTAGGTTAGGAAATACGTACCGTTCGTTCATTGCAAATCCGCGAGATGACCTCGAAAGTGATTTGCAGGCTTTGGAAGAGGCGATTGCAAAATCGGAATGTCTGATAGCAATACGCGTTTCCATGAAATTTCAGATACGCAGCGTGAAACATCGTGGATGAGCAACATTTGACAACTTATAGACGTTATTATTGGATTTCCTATATGATTTTACATTTAATCTGAACAATTGAAAATGCAAACGATACGATTAATACGATTGCTTTCAATTTACTAGTTCATTTCGCTAGACATTTATTCACATGTTACAAATTCCACGACTAATTTATTTTTCTTATTTTAAATTTTTAACATTTTTCTTATTTTCACATGTCACATGTAAATACATACATATATGTATATACGACAGAGGATTCGGCCGAATAACGTGATTAATAATAATTGATAATAACACGAGGCGATTCTTTATGCAGAAATAAGAAGGACATATAGAATACAAGTTTTCTTATGTGACGCTTCGTTCTCGAGAAAATCGGCTTTGAAAATTTGTCAATGATTCTATGCTCGAACGTGGCTAATTCCGAAATGGGCAGTAGTACGTAAACAACCGTAATTCCTGTAATCTTAGTAAAGCAATTATCTACCTTAGGTAGATATAAATATATAATAGATATATAAATAAATGCAGCGAATTTTTATCATTATTATTGGTAAATGTTCGCAAAACATGTCCATGATTCTTTGACATGTCGTCAAGGTCATCAACCCGAGCAGTGTTACAAAGCTTTTGTTCGAGTGTCGCCGTTCGTTAAAAACTTATTATTTAAAAAATGTTTAAACGAAAGTACATCATTTTTCGCACATTATTTACATTGAAATACAAGCTGATTCTTGATTAACTTAAAATTCGATTTGCATCACTGTTATCATATATATGATAAAGTATAATATTATTATATTCAATTATAATAATCAATGTATATATGTATATTGATCCTACTGTATCGAAATATCAAATAATTGTAATATAAACTTTTCAATGTGACAATAACTTTTTAACAAACGGCGACATCTAATTGAAATCTTCGCAATGCTTTACTCAGGTTAACGACCTTGTATTATTTTTGAAAAATGACAAGCGACATGATAGATATAGAAGAAAGTATGTCGGTGCTAAAATTTGTATCAATAACGTCATTACTGATTGTGTTCGCTATTCTCACGTATACCGCTATAGGCTAACGCCCCATTCATTCGATCCCGTTTCCTTTTTTCTGTAACAGCCAGCCTCGAGTCAGTGATTTTCTTGTGTTCTTCTACTTCTTCTCCCTATTCTCTCAACCGTTTTCCTTTGTCTTTCTCAATTTAGTTCATTATTTCGATAAAGAATATAAGAAGAATGAATTTACTGTACGAATTCTTCTTAATTTATTATACGAAGATTGATTTAGCTTCAAGGAATAAATTAAAGCAGAAACAAAATACATCCAGCGTGCTCGTGTACATACTCAAAAATGATTGATTGTAATATGCGCAAGCCTCGATGTAATAAGGAAATACGATACAATACGATACGATACGATACGATACGATGCGATGCGATGCGATGCGATGCGATGCGATGCGATGCGATGCGATGCGATGCGATGCGATGCGATGCGATGCGATGCGATGCGATGCGATGCGATGCGATGCGATGCGATGCGATGCGATGCGATGCGATGCGATGCGATGCGATGCGATGCGATGATGCGATGCGATGCGATGCGATGCGATGCGATGCGATGCGATGCGATGCGATGCGATGCGATGCGATGCGATGCGATGCGATGCGATGCGATGCGATGCGATGCGATGCGATGCGATGCGATGCGATGCGATGCGATGCGATGCGATGCGATGCGATGCGAGCGATGCGATGCGATGCGATGCGATGCGATGCGATGCGATGCGATGCGATGCGATGCGATGCGATGCGATGCGATGCGATGCGATGCGATGCGATGCGAGGCGATGCGATGCGATGCGATGCGATGCGATGCGATGCGATGCGATGCGATGCGATGCGATGCGATGCGATGCGATGCGATGCGATGCGATGCGATGCGATGCGATGCGATGCGATGCGATGCGATGCGATGCGATGCGATGCGATGCGATGCGATGCGATGCGATGCGATGCGATGCGATGCGATGCGATGCGATGCGATGCGATGCGATGCGATGCGATGCGATGCGATGCGATGCGATGCGATGCGATGCGATGCGATGCGATGCGATGCGATGCACGTGCACCGGGAGTCGGCCTTCCCAGAGAGTTAGGATGAGTTCGTCCGATGTTGCAGGGGTGGCGAGGCTTTTCTGGTCCCGATAAAATTGAGAAGGCGTCCTGTCGCCTAGTAGTTCGTTCTCTATTATTTTGCGTAGGCGTCGGGCGTCTGACTCGCCTAGCTCTTAATGAGTTCATTTTTGTGGAATTCGTACTGCTCGCTCTCCGGTGGATTGACTAAGATGTCGCGGATGAGTCGGACATGAGGTTTATCGATATTCGAGATGGCAGCATTATATTTGGCCTCCTTGCTCGTAATCTGGGCGTGTTTGAACTGTGCCTCCAACACGTTAAACCATAGCTCTACATCGTCCGCCCAGGACGGTGGTATGCGGAGCTGAGCGTTTACCGCGTCCACGTTAGCGAGCTCGTTCTTGTCGGTAGTCGTCATCTCGAACACTCTAATACTCGCGTAGTTCGAAGTCTTGTCGGTACTCTCCCGATTATTTCTATCACTCAGATCACCTCGGGGTCACCAATGTGGAGGATAGATCTGTTTTGATGTAGCGAAATAACGTAGACGAATTATTGCCGTCGCAATCCGTTAAATATATCTTCAATCAAATAGTTAATTACAGACAAATTACGAGTCCGCTGGTATAATTTTGTGTCACGGAATAAATACCCGTGAAACACTCAGAGAAACTTCGTAGATCTGTGCGATGCCTGTTTAAGCGTCAAAATGCTTCGACTCTGTTCGATGAACTCTCACGCTCGTGATTGCGTCTGCTTATTTATACTGGTCAGGGGACAGCCGGAAAATTTGAACTCGACTGCGTTTGACGGTTGTAAGTAGCGGAGTTCATTACTCCTTACAATACTTGTGACCTAACGGTCTTGATACTCCGAAGCAAAACAACAACAGGATTTGATTTGTCCTGCTCACGTGCCGCTACAGTGCTTTCCGGAATGGTTTGGTAGAGCAGGTCTTGCGATCGTCTGGACAGTTCCAAGTTGGTCTGAAGAATGCGCATTTTCTCAATCACCTAAAGTTTCCATGGCTTCCTCCGTGCCAGCCTCCTTCCTCGCGGGCTTTGAGTGGGGCATTCCCTGCAGCGGCGAGCCCTTTTCGTTGTCACGTGCCACCGCAGATCACGCTTGCTTCCGCGTGTCGCAAGGGTGACGCCACGAGGACCTTGCTCGGATCCAGGGTCTGCGACAGAAGGTGACCGGCCTTCTCCCACTTCTGGTCCTCGGAGACCTCCAGAACGACGTCTTCGGTCATAGTTTTACGTATCCTTGCCACTCTGATGCCGACCTCGGCCACAGGGACCTTGTCCTGGGCCGCGGTCGACACTTCCGCGTAAGATTGGCCTGATTGTCCTTCAGCGTGCTCGTTACCGCCGATGATCGCGGTGTGTTTGGGGGAGGCAGCTTGTCTCCCGCTCCTTGTACGTTCTCCGATTCTCTCTCCGGGGCTTTCCTCGTGCTCTTCGCCCCTGTCCCCGGAGTTCTCTTTGTCGGTTGTTTCACTGCCAGTTCCTTCTTTTTGTCTCTTCCTCTTTCAACGGTCTGCCATTCCATAGCAACCGCTTGTCCTTCCTTGGACGCCGGAGTATGCGGAACGCCAGGCTCCACCCTTCTCGTGGTCTCCTCGGAGACGACCTCCATTTCCCTTCTTCTTTCCATGTTTTGGAGGCGTTCCTCCATCAGCTGGATCAGCAATGGGCCTAGCTCCTCCATTTTGCGTTCGATCGCGGCGAGACGCGCTGTCCCGCCGTTCTGCTCTTCCGTGGAGCGCGAGGCCAGCACTTTTCGGAGCGCCTCGTTCTCCGCCTCTAATGCCGCTATGCGCCCTTCCATTATCGGGAAGGCGCCAGGAGCGGTGTCCATCTTTTTCACAATCTCTGTTGCGCCAGCGGCGATTGACCTCGCCGCTTCTCTCAGCATCTCCACGTGTGTGTCGTTGAGGTTGCGAGATGTTTCGGCAACCTTGGTTACCTCGGAAGCGGGACGGAGCAGTTCCGCTCGCCTGTCCGCCGTAGTAAATGTCCTCATCTCGACGGCCAGTTCCGTGGAAAGATATGGAGATCCGTTGGCCTTTCTCTTCTTCGCGCGGGGCGCTCCGACAGAGCAGGTCTCTTCTTCCTCCGAAATTTGCTCGGTCCGTAGGCTCCCCGTGTTCAGTGAGGAGCGGAAGGACCCCTCCTCAAACCCCACCGTCTTCCTCGTACGTCTGGAGCTAACGTGTATAGGCTCAGCAGCCAACTTCGCTTCGTCCCCTCTTCTCATGGTTTCATCCGCCTCTTTCTCCTCCTCTAAAATTGTGTCCTTTGTTCCCACTAGGCGCGCAAAATGAACACTCATACCCGCGCCTGCCACTGCCACCAGTCACTATCACTTTCATATGGCCGGCAGGACGCATTTTCGGCGCGCATACCAGTATGGTTGTGTCCGTGTAGTTCCCCTGGTAGCTCGTGCTGAGGCACTATTGTCACGTGTCCCAATATGGCTTTCACACCATCACAAACTCACACGTGATTTTATTTCACTTGTCACGTCCTTTCAGGACCGAATTCCGCTACTTTTACACCCACTATCTTTTACAGGCACTATCCCTTCATTGGCTAACTTCCTTGACCGAATTCTCCGGTTTTCCCGGAGATTTCGACCACGCTGACAGCTTCGTCCTCTCTACGACTGCTCCACACAGGTGCTCATCACAGACACTACCTATATTTCAAATATCACAGAGCGGTCGATGCCCGTATGGAATCGATAAAGATTGGACCCACATAAAAATAAGTATAAAGCTCAGGAGTACGTCGTTTGGGTATTCAATTGTGTGTTCACTATCGTTACTATTCACACTCCGCACATCGTAGTACAAATCGACAAATTTTTACAATTTATTAATTTATCAACCACAGTTGATCATTTTACAATCCACAGAAAAATGCTCGATATTCTACTTTGTGTTTGAAGATACATAAAAAATATATATTTGACGGAGATGAAAGAACACCGGAGCCTTTGGAATTTTGGATAATCCCGCAACATTGTAATCTAGACAATTGTAGTTATTCAATCCGATTGTAATTGTTCGAGAGTTGTGATAACGAGCTTGGGCTCGAGGCGACAGTCAGTCGCCGAACGTAGCCGCGGTCACGGGATGAACAAACGGGGTCTAACAAAGGTATGGAGTAATTCTATAGCTCTCCTTAAAGGAAATATTCGTGGCGACACGCGACAGTAAACATTCCAACGGTTTCTGTCCCGTGGCTCGCCACACGCAGACCCTATTCTTCGAGTAAGATGATTGCCAGATGTCGATGCGTCTCCGCAGTACATGTTCGGCTAGCTCGAGAGCCCGTTATAAATCCTAAGATTTAGTCAACTAAAGTCCTTCAAACATACAAACAGTCTTTGTCCCAACTACGAGAAGATACAGGATACCTATTTTTCAACGAACGACGTCTCCCACTAGAAACTTTCTCTCGAGGGCAGCTAGCATCTCTTTCTAACCACCGATATAGAAATTGACCAATTAGCAGCAACGCCAATTTCCCTTACTTTCTAAACGAAGGTTGCCCTCTACGAATCCGATGATCTCGCGTCCTTAGACACACCCCATCATAGTTTTCCTCGGTGGCATCATCGGGACGGAGATGCATTCTTTTTGCGATCTCATCGACGGGGAGTAACGCCTTACGGTTCGTGAGTGTTACACGCTTGAGTTAGTGTATCGCGCAAGTAGATCTATCATCCCGTCACATATATTCTCCAGATATTAGTTCCTATCTGTATACCCACGTCGTTATTAACAAGATGTTTATGTATTTCCGTTATCCTTATTTTAAAATTCACTGTTATTTTGGGAATTTGTTAAAAAATCTCTTAATCCTTTTAGGAGATGTATGGCTAAACTCAGATCACAGGTTTTTTTTATTTTATTGATTACATTCACAATTTTTCCAGTTTGGACATTTGGTAGAACTTTTTAGCTGTTAGATTATCATGTGGGTGG